>NC_048595.1:451954400-451996900 GCF_003668045.3 Cricetulus griseus
GAATACTTTGTATTGTGATTTTTTTATGCAGCAATGAGTACAGGGAAACCTTAATATGGATCAGTGTCATGAATTATTTGCTCACATTTTAAGAGAAACTAAGTCTAGAATTCCCTTCTACTTCACAAACCAATTTAAAACATTTTTTAAGTGATCAAGCCCCTCTGGGCAAGAGTGGGCATTTTAGGAGGTACCTTCCCCCCCCCATTGCCTTGTCTTTTATGCAAGAGAAACTTTAATCATCCATCATATTATTGGGGGGGGCGGGGAGAGGACTCGACAGAATAATTTGGTCTTTCTTTATAAACTTCAGGGTTTTGATATATTTTAATGAATTCATTCAAGATCTTTCTCTTTTTACATTTGATTTTTTTTACAAAGGACTGTAAGTACAACTCTTGATTTTATTTTATGTTGATGAGATATGCTTTTTAAGAAATGCACACTGACAGTTCTTTGTTGTTCGGCCTAAGAAGCATTTCTCTTTTCACAATTACTTTGAAATTAAGGAGGTTTTATTTTAAGATATCAGTTGGAACATTTTTTAAATATTGCTCTGGATACAGAGAAAAAATGAAATATTCTAAGGATCAATAAAAAACCAGGACTACCAACAGAGGCTGAAGTAGAGTGTGTCTTGGACATCATTTATCACACACCAGTGCCGGACAGCTGAGGAGCTGTCAGCTTGCAGAGGTGGACTGGGTTGTCAAAGATGCCCGGATTTTAAAATGCCAGCACTAGAGAAGGCTGTATTCCTGCATCCCAGGACAGAGTTGAAGACGTTACCACCAGGATCACGGTGAATGAGACGGAGGACTGAAGACCTGGGGGCTGTCACTTTCTCTATAAAATCACCATGCAGAGAGCAGAGGGTGATCAGAAAGGAGTTGTCCTGCCGTGGCACAGGTGGAGGGCATCTCGGCTCCGAGGGCAAGAGGTCTGTTAAGAGTGATTCCTCAGTGGGCTGCACTGCCTGGAATCCCACTGAGGAGACATCGCCTGAGAACAGAACCTCACTAGAGCTTCTAATTTAGTGGCCATAACTGTCTGCAATCTCTAAAACCTCACCACAAGTTCAGCCACATGTAACTACAGCCATTTCCTAGTTCTTCTACATACCTAGGAACTGGGCAGCCTTTTGGGAGCTGGCTGGCCCTTCCAAAGGGAACTCATTTGGGTGCAGTTTTAACTTTTCTAGCTGCTACAGTTTTCTTGACTGAGAAAAAGTCTCCTCTATTAGAGGAGGATGACTATTGTCCACAAGGAATTACAGGTGGGAATGCCCTGTCCTATCAGTCAGGAAATATAGATTGGCTAACAATCCACAGAGGGATAAAAGCTAGCTAATATCTACAGCTTGGAAGAGTGTCTGCTTTGCGATTTCTGTTGACACTACCCTCCTGATGATGAGATCAGAACTATTTTCTAAAAAAGATACTGAAAATGAATTCAAGAATTGGATCTTGCACCATGAAGCAAAGGATTATGGGCCCCATCCATTTCTGCTTCGTGTCTCCCATTATTGCCTGCTGACTATTTCTGCTCGTAAGGGACCGTGAACTATCCATGAGTGCAAAATGGATACAGCACAAATTGATTCAGTAACATCACACAGACATGTATGAATAATGAGGTTTGGTTGCAGTCTGTCACACAGCAAGCATTATCAGTGTAACTGATTTATTGAAAACTTGAGTGAGTACAGCCTCATTCTTAGAGAAGATAGCAGCTCTTTACCTTTTTGGGGGGATGGGAGGTAAAGCAACAAATTTGAACAAACTAATACCTTTTGTCATTTAAAATGTGCCGGCTAAATTTGGCACACAGTTGACCTACTTCCAATATCTCAAACAAAAAGAAGCAAACCAAAAACAAAAAAAGGAAAGAGGGGATAAATGATGCCACCATTATCATGAACTTTAAAGCTTCATCGGAGATGCTAATCAGTTTCAAATACCCCAAGAACACTGTGGCCCCTATGGGTGTCTATGACAGTTAGAGGGATACACTTGTTGAAAAGGGGAGAAATGAACCTGCTAACCCCCCCCCCCCCGCTTTGAACGCTATATTAGGATCTGCTGTATGAAAAACAAAAGCGCCCTTCCCGTTCATTCGCTATCTGTCATGCAAATATGGCAGGTGCAGCTGTTAAAACCAAGGGAGGAGCAGCAAGCTCAGGCACAATAAACAGCCCAGCGTTTCTGAACTTGCCCCCTGTTCCTCTGTGTTCTCGGAACAGGAGAAATTCCAAAGTCTGGCCAGCCATCTGCACATTTAAATAAGAGAGGTGGAAATTAAAATAGATAGTGACCACTAGATCTCTCTGAACTGCCAGGTTCCAGCAGACTTTACATTTAAAACACAAGATTTTTATATAAAAAGACAAAGCATAGTTATAATTTGAGAGAGAGAGAGATATTAAAAGTCCATAATTACAACATACAATTGTAAGCAATGTTCAGATGAAGCAAGGACTAAGCAGACACCTGTGGACGTGAACCTGGACTAAGCAAACAGAATGCTATTCTGTTGAGTTCTTTCAGGATTCCAAGGTACCACTTAGGACGTCACAGAGGGCAAGCTCCAAATAGCATCTTTGGGGATGCAGTCAATACACCCCTGAAGAGAGGTCTCACATGTCAGATATTAAACACAGAGAAAAGGACTCTACAGGTTGTAATCTAGGTAAGAGAGGGAATAACCATTCCTCATCTAAAGAAACCAAGAACAGCTTACTGCTGTGGCATCGCTTCTGTGGGTCAAAAAGTGTTTCCTTTATACAGAATAGCAAAAGCTCCTATCAGCACCCGTTTAAACCAAGGAGTGTCTTAAATGGGAGCAGAGAAAATGAAGCCAATGTAGCAATAACTTGATTAGCCTACGTAGTTAAGAATCAATTATTTAATGTAAGCATTAAATAATATTTTTTAAAAGCATCTGTAATTTATTCACCAGCCCTAGGGATATCTTCGGAATCAAAGACAGCTTAGCCGGGTTCTGAAGTTCTCACCAAATACTTGTGCATATTTTCAGAACCTTGAAAGCAGATCAGTGCTTTCTGCTTCAGGCTACACATTAACGGAATTCCAATGTGCCCTGCACAGGGCAACCTCTTGACCAGTGCTTTCCTGAAAGTCTTCAGCACATCTCTTTTGTGCAGAATGTGGTTAGACCCTGAGGTCACTAAGACATCAGGATACACACACACACACACACACACACACACACACACACACACACACACACACTGTGAAAACTACCTCTGAAACTGGCATGCTAAAGCTATCGTCTTCACAGCAGAACTGACAGCATTTGGAAGAGGTATGGAAGAGTGAGCCTGTGTAGAAGCAAGTCTGCAGAAGAATCAGAAAGGAAGAGGGGAGACTGGGGATAGTGGCTCACACCTTTAATCCCAGCACTTGGGAAGCAGAGGTGGGCAGCTCTCTGTGAGTTCAAGGCCAGCTAGAGCTATACAGAGAGACTGTGTCTCAAAAACAAGCAAACAAACAAAATAAAACAAAAACAAACAAAAGAAAAAAGGGAAACTAGACAAGATGAGGAAAAGAGAAACAGGCAAACACCCTTTTATTTGTGTAGTGTTAGGACAGAAGGCTGAGGGTAATGGTGAACACTGTTACTCCCTATATTCAGGGAGGCAGAGACCCATAGAACTCTCTGAGTTAAAGGACAACCTGGTCTACAGAGTGAGTCCCATGCCAGTCTGGGTTACATAATGAGGCTCTGCCTTTAAAAAAAAGTTTTGGGACTGACTTTTTTTTAATTTTATGTTGAGAAATCAAGTGAGTGAATAGAACAAACCCTGTGTTGCTGCTAAATTCACTCACCATCCTGAATAGAAACTGAACCGATAGTGAGCCTTCCCATGCAAAAAGTTGCCAATCTACGTACAAGCATGGCCCTTGTGGAGCAACTGTGTTCTCAGGTTCCCCTAACTTAGTCACAAGCTCAGGGGAAATACCACTCCCCAAACCTCTCAGAGACTGACCAGAGAGAGAGAGAGAGAGAGAGAGAGAGAGAGAGAGAGAGAGAGAGAGAGAGAAAGAAAAGGAGGAAGAGAAGCAAAGATAAAATACCCAGCAAGACCCAAATGTAGAATCTGTTACATGAGACAGTGTTACCTAGAATTCCTGCTTTGTAGCCGCACACTTCTTCAGTAAGCAACTCGGTGGCCTCAGTAAAACCAAGTTCTATTCTCTTCCAGAGAGACTCCCAAGCCCATTCTCTAGATTTATAGTGGCTTATACATCTGTTATTACTGTGCTGAGATTCAAAACACGCATGAACCTGAAGCTCATTCGTGGGAATAAAGAGAAATATTTTGTGAAGATTTGTACAGGAGAGAAGATGCAGCTGGTGGGTTGGCAGAGGACCTGGGTTCTGTCCCCTATCCTGCCATCAACTGACAGTGTGACTCTGAATTGTCACACACTCTCGAAAACCAAGAGACAGAGGCAACCCCAGTTTTACAGTCTTCAATTCTAAAGCAGCAGCAGCAACAACAACAACAACAAAAGTCTTTTGCTCTAAAATATATCCAAAAGCATCCTTTATTTTTCAAGGAGGTCTGGTTAATCTATGGGGCCTCTGGCAGTGGATCAGTATTTATCCCTAGTACACAAATGGACTTTGGGAGCCCACTCCACACAGAGGGAAACTCTCTCAGCCAAGACACATTGGGAGGGTCTAGGCCCTGCTCCAAATGATATGACAGACTTTGAAGATCCTCCATGGAAGGCCTCACCCTCCCTGGGGAGAAGAAAGGGGATGGAATGGGATAGTGGCTGATGGGAGGTAGGAGAGGAGGGGAGGGAGAGGGGACTGGGATTGGCATGTAAATGAAGCTTGTTTCTAATTTAAAGAAAAAAGACAAATATTTTTCAAGTATTCATTTAATGTGTATATGAGTATTATGAGTGTTTTGTCTTCATGCACATCTGCGAACCAGATGTATGACTGGTACCCACAGAGGCCAGAAGACTTGTGGACATGCTTGAACTGGAGTTACAGATGGCTGTTAGACAGCCAGTAGGTGCTGGGAATCAAGACTAGATTCCCTGGAAGAGTAGCCAGTGCTCTTTACCCCTAAGCCATCTCTCTAGCCCTCAAATACTTTCAAGAAACTTCAGTTTGGTCATTTCTCTAGCAAAATAAATGTCAGACATTACCAAACTAAAGTTGTAAAATAATATATACAATAACTCATTCATACTTCAAACCACACACACCCTCTTCCTTTACACACACACACACACACACATGCACACACACACACATGCACACACATTCACACACACACACACATGCACACACACACATACACACACAAAACACTATAGTGACGATTATAAAGATCTTATCATTGTATTTAAAAAATCTAATTTTCTTCAATGATAATTTCTTACATTATCAAAAAATAGACTTTTAAGATTAAACTAATTATTTTCAGGGGTATCTTCCAATACACGCCCTGTCAAATTGTGACAGTCCTGAGAGTCTACCTGAGTACACACACAATTTACAAAATGCCCCAGACTTAGGCATTTAGTCAAAACAACTGACATACACACTCTTGAGAACAAATAAGTTTTAAGATCTGTTAGAGGGATTAGAAGAATTCTGATAATGAAAGTGATAAACATGGGGTTAAAAAAATGAAACTATTGCTTGAACCAAGTCAAGGGAACTATAGTTGAGAACTGACTTCCAATCTATTTGAAATTCATTAAAAGAGCATTCTCAAACATGCTTTCATATTTCCTCTCTTCCCATCCAGTGCTCTGAACTTTGGTTGCTTGTAAAGATGATTTAAAGTCGCCACCATTTGACATAAAGGCATAAGGTTACATCCAGCAAGCTCTACCTGGGTTCTGACTATATGTCCCGGGAGGTGTCAACTACTTCACATGACATCAAGGTTTATTTAACAACATCATGGGGAGTAGGCTAAAAGCATTAAGAAAACAATTTCCAAGCTCAGAAGAGCTTTTAGGAAATTTTAACATCAACTCTTAAAGAAGAGGCACTGACTACAGAGAAGGATCATGGGAACATTACAGAGATTTTAAAAGATGGCAAGGAAACAAGTGAGGCCTACTCATACCATCATCTTCTCAGAAGCCCTGGATGCTTTGGTTTCACTCCAGCAATCTAAGAGCTCTGAAGAAAGTTTGGAGACCCACTTCAAGAGTACATGTTTCATCGCCTCTCATAACTGGGGGCTTGCCCTTTTGCATCTTCTGATGGGATGACAGTGACCATGTTGCCCCTAGCCCAGAACAAACTAGAAATAGCAAGAACGTACTTTTGGCAAGCCTTGTTGGTGGTACAGCTTCCAAACTATTGCCTGTTTTTCCTCGGGGGACAAATCTGACTCACACAACAGAGGATTCTGGGCACAGCTTCCTGCCTGCACCTCTCATTGGAGGAGGTAAATAGCTCGTTTCCTGCCATGGCTCCCACAATGCACTCCAATAACTCAGCCCTGTGCTGCCTGTGCCAGTTTAGTTAAATCCACAGGGCAAAGTACTACAAATAGAATACCAGGCAAGAGGAGAGTTGCCCATAGGTTCAAAGTAACTATCTGGTCCCCAAGCAACTAACCCTTACTTGTCACAGAGAAAGGGCTCTAAAGGAAAACCAAGTCCATCATGGCAGGAGGGGGACAAGCACTTTGCCTCCATGGTTACTGCTCTGCTCTCCCCAGCGACAGCAGATGCTTTCAGGGACCGTGTTCACAGCCATCATAACTGGAGTTTTATTGTGAAACTCCTTCCCTTTCTCTTTCTTTGTCCTTGAGACCAGCACTGAGCTCACTGGGGAAAAAGAGCCTAAGGGGTTACACCTGCGACCCAAACTTTGCATTCTGTGTGGGGTTATATTATTACTTTTTTTTTTCTAAAGCAAAACAATTCAGAGGAAGTTTCCGAACCAGTGCTTTTCCTTAGGCCAATGGTCACCAACAGTGACAGCAAAGCTTTATAGTTTCAAATGTGACCCAAATTATGACTTTCACTATCCAGATTTCACCTTCCCGTCCTATTTCAGAGTCCCTCCCCAGGCCATCTTCTCGTTTTCAGTGTTGGAGAGAGTGAACTCCAACATTAAAGTCATTGGAGAAAATGGTTGAAGGTTATCTCAGAGGACTGACCAGCCAATGTCATTTCCTCCTGTCCCCTAGACCCTGCTCTGTCACAACTTATGTAGTACACTAGAAGAATTCATATGGACAACATAGTCTTGGGCACTCCTACAGGGCAGAACACCAAGATCCCTCTGCTTTTTTTCCAAGATCTCCACACAAATATTTGGCTCTGCTCACAGAGTATGAGCCAATATGACAGGGAAGCCAGGATGGTGACCATGAAATTACGACAATTCCCAAGAACATAATCCAACATCATTAAAATCAAGTAAACAGGGAACTAAATAATTTTCAAAGTTTCAATTCCAAACAAAGCTATCACAGCATGAGAAATGTCCTGAAGAAAGACAGTGTGTCCTTGACTCCAGTTTTGGGCAGTCTATTTGCATGAAGAACTCATCTTCGTTTTGAATGTATTACTCTGCTGTATAAGGAAGAAAGGGGGCAAGGACAGTGGAAGCTGCCGATAATCCTAAAAAATGTGAGTTCAAGGCCAGCCTTGGCTACACAAAAAGATTCTGTATCGATACAAAACCAATGGGTGGAGAGAAGCATCTATGGAGTCAGTATCTGAAGTTGAAGTGTGAGGACCAGAATCCACATGGAAGCCGGGCTCCATGGCATCCTGCCTGTAACCCAAGGGCTGGAGAGGCAGAAGCAAACTATCTAACTGGACTAACACAGTGAATGAGCTCTAGTAAGAGACTCTTCCTCGGGAAATGTCCATGATGAGCCCTGGAGCAAGACAGCCAACATTACCCTGTAGCCTTCACAGGCAAGCACACACGTGCATGCACACTCACATGTGCAAACGCATCTACGTGAGTGCACAGCACACATGCACAAGAGTAAAAAGGGGTGGGCACACAAAAAAAGAAAGGGAGCAAAAAATACACATGGTGTGTGCAAGGCAGAGCTGAGAATCTCAAATGAAAAGGAAAACGCCAATGGGTACATCTACAACACAGCTCCTGTACCTAAGGTTGGGGAACATTAAAGAAAGGGGGCAGAAAGATTGAAAGAGCCAGGAGATCAGGGAATCTGCTATGAAATTGTGTCTCTCAGAATTGCCAAGATGCTTCACCCAAGAAAGTCCACCTATATGGCTGCCAAAACAAGACATGCACAATGACAACACCAATGGGCAATGCAAACATAGAGAGAGGGACTCTCATGGGGCCCCATCCCTAGACAAAGAGCTACAGTCAACTAAAGAATGCTGGAAACAGGATAAACCGACTTCCCTGAGCTCTCCTAATTGGTTATCAAATACAAGTGGACAGCCCTGAATCACACACATATAAGTGTTGCTAAACGGACTCAACTCAACAGTTGAATTAATATAGAGGCACATGCTCTCTCTCTCTCTCTCTTTCTCTCTCTCTCTCTCTCTCTCTCTCTCTCTCTCTCTCTCTCTCTCTCACACACACACACACACACACACACACACACACACACACCTAACTAAAACTATATATAACTATACAAGTATATATACATTGCATATGTAACATATACATATGTTTACATAACAAAGAAAAAAGCCCATGAACTTGAGAAAGAGCAATGGAGAAGGGGGACATGAGAAGGGTTGGGGGGAAGAGGAAAGGGAAACAATGTAACTTCAATAAAAATTGAAGAATAAAAAAAAGCCAGGATCTATGGCACACACCTCTAATCCCAGCACTCGGGAGGCAGAGGCAGGCAGATCTCTGAGTTCAAGGCCAGCCTGGTCTACAGAGCAAGTTCCAGGGGAGCCGGGTTGCAAAGAGAAACCCTGTCTCCAAAAACAAAAGCAAAACAAAAGGACAAGGGGAAGGCCTTAGGGCTTCATGATGTCTGGCCCAACAATGCCCATGTGTCCTAAGCACTCTTGGCAAACCCTGCTGTGAAGTAGGAATAATTTCCTCCCATTACCCCCTCCTCACCGCTAACAAGAAAATGTGGTGGCAAGATGTCACCTCGTGTCACCTAGCACGTGAGGCACAGAACTCTGATCCAGGCCACACAGTTCTCATGGCAGCAGAGCATCCTCATTGCTAAAATCATCTGCCTGCGCACGGTGCTACCAAAGCCTCACTGTGGGCTTAGAAACAATGGACACCCATAAATTGTGTGAAGCCATAACCCGTGGCAAATGTGCAGGTATCAAACGCTGAGTCAGTGCTATGCTTTGCAGAGGGAATGCTTTATTCTCCCTGCCCACATACTCTCAGCAGCCAGCTAGGGGCGGGAGAAAGACAGCTCCATGAGAGCTGGGGAGACCAGGGCTGCAAAGGACAGAAACGATTTCTCTCCCAATTTTTCTGTGTCCACACCTCAACGAGCTTCCCGTCTGACTGTTTTAATGATTCATACGTACGGGAACAAGGCAGGTGTCACTGGGCCAAATCTGGGAAGATGGAATGCGACCTCTCCCTCCCAGCTGGGTTGCCTAAGGAACATGCTTGTGCAATCCAGCTTAGAGAAATTTACGATGTGGCCCTAGCTGCCCTGCTTTCTGCTATCCCGATAGTGTTTTGTTTCCTATCTTCACACCATCCCCTTGGTGTCTAGAAGAAGAGATACGGTCATCTTAAAAGGGCTAAGAATCAGGGGGTGTGGTGAGTACAGTAAGCAGTGGGGCCTTCACCTCTTGGGGGGCCTCAAAAGTGCTGCGATGTGATGAGAGCACTGTAATGAAGAAAGAGATAGGAGAGGGGCTACCCTAGGCTAAACGAAACCCTGAAGAAGATGTGACTTCTTTAAGCTGAGGGAGTGTAACGTTTGCTTTAGGTATTTCTTTGAGCCTTTCCACAGAGGGATGTCTAGTCTCTGTTCTTTGGTGGAAGGTTAGCCCCAATAAGAAGGAAAAGCAATCTTTAGGAGACTACTAAAAGGTTACAGAGCAATTTACATTTAAATAGGTAATTACTGAACAAAATCGAAATATAAATCTAAAGGAATGATTATAATGGTAGAATCTGAGAGTGTGTAACGGGGGGTGGGGGTGGGGGTGGGAGGGCTTTCTCAGCACCTACCAAATCTCATCCCTCAAGGCAGGATTTGCAAAGAGAATGGCCTATCCCTGTAGAACTATAGACGATACCTAGATACAACACTAGTGGCCAATGAATCACACCAGGAGATTATTTTGTGATGGGTCCTCTTTCACGTAGCTCAGCATGATGCTCCCAGGCCTCCAACATCTCCCCACACTGCCTCGTCTCTATTTTTGACATATAGATAGAAGGCACCAAAACCAGAGCCTTGTGGGTTTATTTTGGCAAGTTTTTATTCTTGGCAGTATAACATTTGGGGAGAGCTAAAAGCTTTTTGATGAATAGGGCTAGCGAGGTGGCTCAATGGTTAAGGGCACTGCTGTTCTTACAGAGTACACAGGTTCAATCCCCACTATCCACATCACATGGCAATTTACAAGCATCTATTACTCCAGTTCCAGGGGATTCAATGCCCTCTTCTGGCTTCTGTAGGCATTGGACACACATGTGGTGCACACACATACATGCAGGCAAAATTCACAAACGCATAAAATAGACAACTTTTTTAAAGTTTTTGTGAAAGATGGTAAGATGGCCCAGTGAGTCAAGGTGTTTACCACCAAGCCTGACAACCTTAATTTGATTCTTTGAACTCACATGATGGGAGGGAAAAATCACCGGCTCCCCCAAGTTTCCAACTGACCGCCACATACAGAGCATGGCATGTTCAAACTCCCATGTACACCCTAAATAAGTAAGTGTTATCATAAAAAATTAAGATTCTGTGAAAGAAATACTAGATAAAATTAACAGTATCTATTTGAAATAAATAAATTAAGTAAATTCTGACATAAGTGCTATGTGCCAGTAAGGAAAAGTGAAAATCTCACAAAGACATCTCAGGCAGCTCATTTACCCACCTGCTTCACTGACTCAGAAGCCAAATGTAAGATTGAGTCAGACTCAGTTGGGACAGCCCAGGCTGAGCATTGATTGGGGCAGCAAGTCCTGATACAAGACAAGAAAAGACATGGTGGCTTCCCCAGGCAGAAGCAAAAGAGACCAGGGACCCATTATCCAAGCTCTTCTCCCTTGGCAAGGTGGGCCAAAAAGAACCATTCAAGGTAATGCAGATATGAAATTAGTGCTAGGATTTTTATTTTCTTCAGTGAATTCATAATTCCATTATAGCAACAGGAGTGTGGCATTGAGCCCAAACTTTCAAATGCAGTACATATTCCCCTCTTTCCATGATCTAGTCATGCTTCATTTAACACTCTATACCACCCATGTCTCTGCAGAATTGATAGCAAGCAAAGCCATCTAACTTTCTTCATAAAAACAGCATTATGTAAAATACAGCCTAAAGTCTGTAAAGAAATGCAGAATCACAATTTTTAAAAGGGAAGAGAAATCATGGCGGTCCTGTGTTTTGTCACAATGAAAGTTTATCACCCAATAAAAAGAGAAATTATACTGGTAGCTTTAAATAGGCAAGACTCACATCGTCAAAGTGCACATATTTCCTCGAAAATGGTCACCCTTGGCAGGAAAGACAAAATCGCTTTTCACCACAGAACTTTTTAGACTGAACTGGGGAGAGTGTTTACAAGAAACAAAGGAACATGGAGCCAATGGTACAGTCTGTCACTGGTCAGTACATAACCAAACCTAGCTACAGAATCATTTACAGGCCCCTCCACGGTGGCAATGGTGACAAGTGACCTCCTTCACAGAGGCTAAGGCTCTTCTGGAAGATGAAAACCTTCCCAGTGTCTGAAACCTCCCAGGAAGGTCTTGGAATGCACCCCAACACTCATAAGTGTTCAAGTCTTAGCATGTGGGGGAATCCGCCAGCTCCAACAGCTCTTTTGTTTAGAACAATATGTTAAAACATACACAACTAAACTCATTAATCAATCTTCTCATCGTCTCGAGAAGGATCCATGGTTTACATTTGATGTAGAAATAACCAGTTGAATAAGTTTTTGTTTTGTTTTGTTTTTAAATTAGATCAAACAGGTTATTTGGCATACGGCGGCTTAAGTAAGTGACCTTTTTCCAAAGGAGCAATGCTGAAATGTTGTCAGGCCAGTCTGTGTGTTGATAAGAGTGCACAATTTAATTGCACACTAGGTGGCTGAGAATCAGGCTGCTAGCACACTGGCTGAAAGCTAAACATTCTACCACCACCAGGAAGGCTTAGCAAGACTAAGTGCTCAGCTTGGAAGACACCGGATCCAGCACAAAATACCAAAGGGAGGGGAACTTCCTAAACATTACTAAGAACTTCAATACAGGGGCCAGTAAGATGCAATCGACACACAAGCCCAGTGAGTAGCCATTCAGGTCAATGTGAAGAGAGACGCAACTCCACTAGGTTGTTCTCCGTACTCTACATTGACGTAGCTATGTCCCACGTCTACATCACACATACGTGAACACACACACACACACACACACACACACACACACACACACACACACACACACACACACTCACACACACACACACACACACACACACACACACACACACACACACTTTCTAAAACAAGAATTTCAATAGAGGAGAAACAGAGATTTAAACCAGCATTAGACCGGGGTGGCCCTTGAAGAAGCCACAGGCTGAGCATCCAGCAGCAGACTCCTAAACCTCCCATTTATTCCTGCTTCCCTCAAAGAACTTCCTACTAAACGAGTATCCCAGGTGCCCAGCCTAAATACAAATGAAAAGAGATCCCCTTAAGAGATCTAAGCACGGAGGGAGGTAACTCTGACATGTCTTCTTTCTCTCTGCCATTATCTGCCATTTATCACCACCCTTATCATCATCTTAAACAAAGACTTCGTGAAAGGCTTTTGTTTCCTGCTGCAAAGTTAGACCAAGTCATTGTTTGCCTGTTGCTAGCAGGCAATCCGGTGTACTACAAAGGAAGAAATTAATAGTCATGTGGAAGTCATAGCCTATGTGAGCCCATCACAGCCTGGCTGCCCTTACCACAGTGCTGTCTTTCTCTTCCTGTCAATGCTTCTTTCTCCACTCAGACAGGATGCCAGCTACCAGGAGAAGTTACTGCCCCTCTCCTACCACAAGCCCAGAGCCCTTCCACACCACAGGAATCCCTGTTACTCCCACAGAGGGACTGTGTGCTGTGGCTTAACCTCAAAATGAAATAGCTGTGCAATTCTGATATTTTTCTCTGGTGTCACTCTGCCTTTCAGAAGCTAGGCTGCTGATCATCAGCATGGGTTAGCCTCTTTACCCCAAAGCTGGCCTCCTACTTCTCTGTATTTCCTCCCAACTCTTCGGGCTTTCCCTGGGCAAAAAAGAAAAAAAGAAAAAACACCTAGTGCCTCTGTATTTTTTAAGGCCAACCCAGACTCATGCCTGCCCTGCATGTATTCAAGATTTTGATTGCACACACACACACACACACACACACACACACACACACACACACCAGAAAGAGAAGTCACTGCCCAAGTTCTACCTCTGAGTTCTAGTATCATTTCCTCTTTCTCTATTTGGAAACCTTAATCTATCCCAGCTTAATAACTCTTTCCTGGCAATGAACTATGAAGAGGTGACGATTTCTTCCAAATTAGGAGGACATTAACAATTAAGTGTTAATGCAGACACCGTTAACAGTAATGCAATTATAACTGTATTCCACAAAGGGCAATAGGAAATAATTACCCTGATCCTCAAGTGAGAGCTGCAGGAGAATGAGATTCTCAATCTACAATTCATTAGGAAGGGCTTGGAAACCCAGATGCATACCTACTGCTGCAAGAGCTGCTCCTGTTTTGACAACAGCCACCTGTCAGTGACAAAGCAGGTATGCACATTCAGTCTGTTGCAGTGAGGGACCTGGGACCACTAACTCACTGTGCTAGGGATAGATGGCACTTCAAATAGGGCTTATCTGAATAGCCAGAGATGCCACACCAAGTCTCCAAGCTGGACCAACTGCAACTGATACCCAATCACCACTTGGCGGCTACTGAGGATGAGTAAGTGAATCCAAGGAAATGACTCATCCCCAATTACCACATGCATGTCAGCATTGAGACTCGACCAGAAATACTGGGTAATTGCAAATGAACCATTAATGCCTATCTCAGTTTTATTTGATTGAAATTGCAGGACTGAACAGAGAAGCTGATAGAATCTGTCAATTGCAACTGTTTTCTTCTAATGGTGCATAAAAGGAAATCTGGCCTCTGAATTGTCCATTAATCCTGGGTCTCAACAGTCCTTCAATAATCCATACACTCTTTCCTCCCTCTGTGTCTAAGGATAAATGGTGCTAACAACGGATAAAACAAACTTTTTGATAATTTTCCTTCCTTAGAGTCTTTGATGGACTTGCCTACATGAAGAATGGCAAAACAAAACCAGCAGAAAGATCTCTCTCTCTCTCTCTCTCTCTCTCTCTCTCTCTCTCTCTCTCTCTCTCTCTCCTCTCCTCTCCTCTCCCTCACTCTCCCTCATTCCCTCCCCCCCCACAAAGCCCAGATATTCTGATAGTTTTCTCTGGTAGGCTGGGGTATCATCAGCGTGGATTAGCTGCTTCTCCCCAAAGCTGGCCTCCTACTTTTCTGTATTTCCTCCGACTCTTCAGGCTTTCCCTGGACCATAAAAACAAAAAACAAAAAAACAAATACAAGTGCCTCGCTATTCTGTAAGGCCAACCCTGGATCAGACTCACAGTTTTGTTACCACAACCCAGAACCCTACCCTTGTCTTCTCGCCTGCTGGATATACTCCTACCTACAAATCTCTGCTCATTTTCCCTTTGCTTTCAGTCCCCTAAATATACCCCTTCAATATTTAAGTTTTCCCTGAAAAGCTTTTATTATCTTCACATCCACCCCACAACTCTTTGCTGAATCACATAGGACTGAGGATATTAAAGTATGATTACCTAAATGTGTGCAATTAAAGAAATGGTCTTTCTAAAATACAATAGGATCCTGATTATTACATAGTCACTGGAATTGACCAGGACCACGTCTCCATCTTCTCTTCATGTCTTATTGTGGAGCACATGCTCTACAAATCCATGCTGGTAAGTCTGGACAGAAATATCATCCCTCTGACTGGAAACCACAGCCTGGACAACTGGGTGACCAACAATGTCCATTACCAGAACAGGACACTTCTAAGTTATCCCTAGGGTAGGTAAGGGCATAGAGCTAGGAGACGCCCTTGTAGAGGGTGATGAGTCATGGCAGCACGTCCTCTACAGCAAAGAACTTTAAGGGTATATTTAGTGGTCAGTTCCCATGTACATGGCAACCAATAAAAACCTCCCACATAGACTCTGACAGATGGTGTGACCGTATCAAAGAAAGAAAATATCAGAACTTGTTAACAAATGGATCTCTGTTGAAGGCAAGAGACAAAAGAGGAACATCTACCTTTCATTTTCATTTTATCATTGTTTTATGAATAGGCATGTCTACTAGATAGTATAGAAATTAATTTTAAAAATTAAAGAATTCAGTATTCTCTGCTGTTTGACATTATACATGTAGAGAATAATGAAGTCATTGATATCACAGCACAGTAGTTCTTACATGTAATTGGAAATTTCTTTTATTGTTTCTTTCAGCATTTAGTAAATGGCATCTGTGTCGGCATAGTTTAGAAATAAACGTGATATGATATCCTTTAAGAAATCAAAATAGCCTTAAATCTGGGCTGACAGAGAAGTTTTGGAAACTGTATAAAATGCTGCAGATAGGTACAGGGGATATATAGACCTATGCACAAAACCAGGAACATAATATCACGTGTAATTAGATAGTTTTTTTTTTTTTCTGGTTTTCGAGACAGGGTTTCTCTGTGTAGCTTTGGAGCCTATCCTGGCACTCACTCTGGAGACCAGGCTGGCCTCAAACTCACAGGGATCTGCCTGCCTCTGCCTCCCGAGTGCTGGGAATAAAGACGTGCACCACCAACGCCCTGCCAATTAGAATGTTTTTAATCCGGAAAATTCTGAGAGTAAATGTAGACTTGGTTTTTAGTTTGTATATGTTGTGACAGGGTCTTGTATAGCTCAGGCTGCCTTCCACCTACCCCAACTCATAAGTGCTAGGATTACAAATGTGAAATACCAGGCCTAGCTTAAACATGGGTAAAGAAGAAATAAAAACCCAGTTTTCACAATGTTTGGAGACCAGTATTATTGATGGCAACCAGACACTGTGCAGATCTGACAACTAGGCAAAGTGGCACTATTTTGTGATACAATCTTTTTCTTTTTAATTTATAGTGCCTATGTTTACAATTAGCTAAATCTATACAAATACTGACATTAACATTAGTTTCAATTAAAAAAAATAATGGTAACATTTCAGACAATGAAAACCACCAGTCTCCAGTAAAGCTTTCTCGAAATCTCTCAGAATTTACAGAAGAACTTGAAATAATTCCTACATTCCTGGCTGCCTATTAGCAAACGTCACTCCACAGCTTTCAGATTAAAAGCACTGGCACTTGAAGACTTCAGTCTTTAATAAACTGTGCCCAGAGGACATTAGTAAGCAGCATGCATCGGGTGACAGGCCAGTACTTCTTGAGACAGGGAGAGTTGTCAGCCATTGCAACAGGATCCCATGGACCTGTCTCAATCAACTTAATTAGGGACATCTGCAGCACAAGGCTCTAGCTCTGGCAGCTTATTTGCACCAGAAAGGTACAAGTCACACGGGATGTAGGGGAGCTAGAATGACAAGCAGATACTCCTCAGCAACATGAGCCGGCTCAGTCATCTGAGACTACTCGAGGTTGAAATAAAGCTGTAGTGCCCAGGGACACAAATGTCCAAATGTGCAGCTGATGAAAAGGTTGAAGGCTATTTGAACAACCCTTTGATACGCTTAGCCCCTGCAGGAATCTCAACACTGTAACGGAGCCTCGCCCCTCCCCCAAGCACCTGCTTGAACTCTTCAGTCACCCCACCGTACCTCCCAGGTTTCTTCTTGATTATTGCAAGGACCCTGTCAGGGTTTCCCTCCAAACAACTCCGCTCCCTTCCAAGATGTTGTTACTGATGGAAATCTGGTCTTGGAAGCTGTAGCCTTTGAAACCTTGCCTGTGGAAGGAGCCTGCCTACATACAGTCCACATGGCACCAGTCTTGGCTCTTGAAGGCCAGGTTGCTCTCACACTCTGCGTTCCAGGCCTGGGCTTTAAGCACTCTGTCTCTACTGGCGTTAGCCGAGTCATTTTTCCATTTGTCTGTCTTGTTGATCACAATCATTGAAGATGAAAGCAGCCAGATCCTTACTGATTTGGCTTTGTATGCATCCACACAGCAAGAAATGTTAGGTGTCTTCAGGGACTACAACCGGGCTGTTTTCTCTAGGTTGTTACGAGGGACCCTGTCTTGTCTTCATATTAACTATAGCTACTAGGGAGAGTCGTAGTATTAAACCCAAGGAACTGTGACTATGATAGACTCAATCCTCCAAACACAATGAATCTGAAAATAGTCTAGAGTGCTGGCTAGTTTTACGTCAACTTGACACAACCTAGAGTCATCTGAGATGAGGGGACCTCATTCGAGAAAATACCTTCACTAGGTTAGGCTGTAGGCAAGCCTCCAAAGCATTGTCTTAACTGGTGATTGATGGGGATGGCCTAGTCCATTGTGGCCAGTGCCACTCCTGGGCTGGTGGTCCTGGGTTCTATAAGAACACAGGTTGAGCAAGCAGGGGGCAGGAGGCAGGGGTGGGGGGTGGGGGCAAGCCAGTAAGCAGCACTCCTCCATGGCTTCTGCATCAGCTCCTGCCTCTGGGTTCTAGGCCAGTTTGAGTTCCTGCCTTGACTTCTCTCAATGGACCCTTCCCCTACCCGAGTTGCTTTCCATCATGGTACTTCATCACAGCAACGGTAATCATACCTAAGACAGAAATCCTAATACTTTGCAATTAGGGAAGGGAAGGAATGGTCTCAAACCAAGACACAATCTTCCAAGGCCCATACTGTGCTCTAACCCAAAATTATAATTTATAAACAAATGGAGTTTTTAGTTGACGTAAACATTTACATAGTTAATGAACCACCATGGTTTAGATCTAGATTAAACATTGCAAAGTGGTAGCCTATGATCCGATTTCAGGTATGTAAATTTATTCCAAACCAATGTCATCTTAACCAACACATTTCTTGTTTGTTTGAGACAAAATTTCACTCTGTAGCCCTGGATGGCTTGGAATCCAGAGACTCACCTGTCTCTGTCAGTGCTGGAATTAAATACTTGAGCCATCATGCTTGGCCTTCAGTGTGTGTGTGTGTGTGTGTGTGTGTGTGTGTGTGTGTGTGTGTTTCTCCCCAAACTTAATTTGTTCTGTTTTTCTGGCATAACAATCTTATGTGGTCACCACAGTTAGAGTGAGCCTAAGTCCTCTAGGAAGAGACTGTAGTGTGGGTTGTCACAAGGTGATCAATGAGTCCTAATGGAAAGACTTGGTTACCACAGACTCTTCCAGGAGTCATGGGCCAGGTAGCTGTAAGTCTTGAAGGTGGCATCACAGGTGTTATTGGTGACACTGTCTAGGGTGGCAGGGCCCCCTCCTGGCGGATGTGTAGCAGTCATTAATACCAGTCATCAGTAGAGGAGCAAAATCACCATCAGTGCCCCTGGGGGCAAGGGGAGGGACAACAGCACAGACTCAAACACAGCTTGGGGCTTGTCAATCTTGTTCTCCTCGTAGCATTTCCACACAGGGACAATAGAAAGTTTGGCAAGGTGTTTTAAGGAATTTCCTATAAATCCCTATGAGAGATTTCCTATGAAGTAGAACTTTCTACCTTGTCTTGAGAAATGAGACCTAGGGTAGTCCAGGCTCTGTGTTTCCCTGCTTTGAAATTATCTGCTGGGTAGAAGACCAATTTCTTCTCTGGACTGTCCCCTCTCCCCCCGTTAGCAGAACAGACTTGATTTTCTTACTTAGCGATTAATGCATACATTGTATTAGCCACAGGAGGGTGCATACCCCAACAAAGAACCTCAGTGTTTGTCACTTCTCAGAGTTTTCCATGAAGTCAATAATGTTTCACAGATTGTCTTTCATTTTAAGAAATAGTCATCAATACAGAACAGAAAAAAAAAAAGGATTCCAGACAAGAATTGGATTTCAGTTTTGTATGTAAAACTTTCCCAGAGGAACAGAAAGCTTTGTTGAGTTTTCGTCCAAGCAGGGCTGATACAACACAAGGAGGTGCTGGCAGGCAACCTTGCGCCTCTGCATTGGCAACAAGGGGCAGTTCAATTGCAAGTCACCCATCTATCATACCCTGGATGGCTTTGGCTGGCGGGAGAACAGATCTCTACACCACCAACTGTGAAGATGCCAGTCTGCTTAGTATCAAGTTCCAACAAATAGAAGAAACACTGTCGAAACTTAAGTCTACATTGGAATATTAACTTCTGGCAATAGTCCACCGGGCTCCAGAATGTTGTTGGCTAACTTGCCAGAGGAAACGTACTAGGAGAAGCATGGCTATTCATTCTATTTCTTATCTATGTAGGCCCCTATCATCCAAGTGCTCGTATATTGGTATATTTACATGAAATCGCTATCTAACGGAACAGCTTCTGTCTCAATAGATGGCATTTGAGCAATCTGATGTTATTTTTTCCTTCAACACACGGGAGGACTGTGCCTTGTTAATACATTTTTTGGGGGTTAAGATATTTGTCAGACTGGGAAATGGTTACTAATAAGTGGCTAAAGGAAGCATCCTCAAGTCTGACCTGTGGCCGTTGTCACACCCTTCCTGTTGAACAAATGTGTCACAGTAGACAGTGGGCAAATGTTCCCTTTGGAAGTTACACAGTATTCGATGTTAATAATTAATGTGTCTCTGTGTGTTAGCACTCATAGTCTTTACAAACTGGTACGGGTGCAACCTCACTCCTCTCCTGTGAGGTGGCTAATCATGCCATAGGCGTCACACTGCCCAGCTATCAGTATCAGTGACCTCTAAGAGATAAGTGTGACACGGCAGATGGTTCATTGTACTCCGTAACACCCTATGACAGTTTAGAAGAGGGAAACACAGTAGGATTTTCTAGGGGTATGGAGGACCATGTGAACTTTCCAGGAGAGTCAAGAGGAACAAAATGCCACTGCTGTCCACCAACAATTTGGTGCGGAACCTAGGAGAAAAACGGAAAGAGATCCTAAGGCTGTCAGTGGCGCAGTATTTTCCAGGTGGTTCAAAAGCTATTTTTTTAATCTGTGGCACTGCTAAAAGGAGAATGGAACCTGAAAACCCAGTATAGTTTTAAGGGCTGAGAAAGGACCACTTTCTATAGAAAGGATCAGCACTTCTATAGCCTTGCATAAGACTTGTGCATCATAGCACAGATGTGTCTAAGGCAGCCAACAACCTGATCAAATATTTCTCAGGAGTGCTGACCCAACTAGACCACCCAAAAAAGAGACCCCTTAGGACCACTCTCCCCGAGACTATGAGTCATTAGAGGTGTCAAATGCTCCAGCTGAACGGTTTTTGAGCAACGGGGATGCTTATAATTAATATCAATACTTTCCAGAGGCTTAAAAAAATGTCCAGTGTCAAAATCTTTTACAAAAGTGATTTTCAAACTGTGTTCATGTTTTTCACAGCCTGGTACCTTTTGAGAGGGTAGAGTTGGAAAATCAATAAAACATGAGCTGGGAGATGCCAGGGTGGCTTGAGAGCTTTGTAAGAAGCACCGTGGAGTGCAAGGCAGAGTGCAAGGCGGAGCACACAATACTTAGGCTGGAAGTATGCAAACCTTTAGAAGTGTGTGTTTTCAGAGCTCCCCCATGAAGCACAAACCCAACACTGTTTTACTGATAAGCAAAGTTATCAGCTGGGGTCTTTGGGGTTTCAAGACAAGACAAACCATTCTATCCCCACGGTTTCCCTCTTCTGGCTTAATTAACTATAAAGTAAATGAAAATGGCCAGTTCAACGAGAATATCAGAGTAGAATTTGCAGGAAAATACTTCATTATGATCAAACACAATTCCTAGAAATCTCAGGTTCAGGAGTCTGTGCTTTTAATTCCCTATAGAAATGCTTTATATGTAGTCTGCTTATCTACCTGCAAGATGTTTCTTTTCAAACACACACCATATACATGCACTGTGTTAGTTCATGTAAAAGAAATATATATTATTTTCATGTTTGTTATCCTGACTCCAAGAAATAATTTAGTTTACAAACAAGAACAAGACACTGTAAATTGGAACTTACAGTCTAAAAAAAACAGTCTACACACCAGTGGAGCAGAAGAGAGTCTAAACAGTTAAATTCTTGCCTTGTAAGCATGAGGACCCGGGTTTGATCCCCAGAACCCACTTAAAAGTGTAGAGCCAGATGTCATGAATGTGTAATCCAAGTCCTGGGATGTGGAGACAGAATGATCCATGGGACTCATTCTAATCTAACTGGAGAGTTCCTGTCTCAAACAAAGTGAATGGTATTTCTGAGGGTGACACACAAGGATGTCCTTTGGCCACTCTGAACACACAGAGAGACAGACAGACAAGCAGGCAGGTAGGCAGGCAGGCAGGAAAGCATGGGCCCACACATGCCATGCAAACACACACACACACAAACACACGCACGCACGCACGCACGCACGCACGCACTCACTCACACACACACACACCACACCACAGCTTTAAGACTTGTTTTTTCCTTCTAAAACAGATTAAGAACTTAAAATTCATTGGAAAAAAACTCCTTATCTTTCTAGGTCATAGTTGCATGTTATTAAGGAAGGGCAGAAAAAAACTCATCTCAAAGGGCTCTCTATCAGGCATTTCTATGAACTGTTCTAGAACACACTATGTTGAAAGCAACCATGAAAGAATTTCTAGTAATTACACTGATTCTATTTCAACTATCTTTGGTTTATCAACTGCCTTTTGGAGATAGACCTCACAAATATTTTCTTTCACTGAGTAATCCTACTATCTTTAGGGTGGACCTAACAACAATAGCCATGCTACTAGTACACTGGTGTCCGTGTCATTCTCTGACTGACTTTCTACCTGCAGTTGCCTTTGACCCCGGGTGGTTTGCATATGACTAATCCAGGCCACCCTATATGAGTGATAATTTTTAAGTTGGGTAAAAAAGCATACAGCTTTAAGTATACTGTAGTTTATTTGCTAAATTATGCAAACTAGTATACTTCCAAATCAAACACATACCTGTTCTAAGGAGAGCCTCCCTGGTGCTAAAGCCCACTCTAACAAGACATCAATCAGAGGCTGATATTTAGAGGTAGCATAACTGATTAGTAGCAGTGGGATTTCAGGCCATTCTTAGTGATAACCACTAAAATACAGGAGCAGCTTTTCAAAGCCCTTAGAAGGAAAAGGCCTGACCAAAAAAAAAAAAAAAAAAAAAAAAAAGCCTCTGACAGATACATAACGCTGTGACAGAAATACCAGTCATTATGTCACACCTAATAATCCACATGTGCCCCATTACACAGCTGTTTGTGTTACACCCTGTTGCCACAGAAGCTCACAGCTGCTGCTCCTGCTCCAGCAATTAATATGCACGCCAAGCCCAGTGGCCATCATCTATGAAACAGAGGAGGCATGCAAGAGAGGTGCAGAGCAGGAGACCTCAGCAGAAATGCTGCTCAGCATTATTCAGGGATGTTTAGTTGCTCGCTCAAATTCATCACTAACAAAAGGCCTATTTCCCAAAGGTTTGAGCTGTGTAATTAGCAGCAACAAACACTGCCCCAAATCAGGTCAACCTGTGGGATTAGTTACAAAGGTTTTGTAAATTTCAGAAGGTATCTACACAGATGTCAGGAAAACACCCCCTACCCACCACCCTACCCCCACACACACACGCAGTACAGAATAATGGATGCAGCCACAGCCATTAAGTAGTTTTGGATCTGTGAGACTCAGACAACCAATACATTTTATGGGGGAAGTCATAAAAGTCAGATAGGAAAAAATATATGGCATGAAAGTTGCAAACTTCTAGACAGCATTAAAAAATGCAGGAAAGTGGCAGGGGCAGAGGAGGAAACACAAGGACTGGAGCTCATCACTCTTGATAAATAAGACAGGGTCACCTGAGTTTACTTCTGGAACCAACACAAGTCCCTTAGTATCTAATTATTTGGTAGAAGGATTGAATTTCCTCATGCTCGAATTTACTGTTGTCATTAGACTGCTCATACTTCATTACTCTGCTTTCAAAAATGGAACTTTCATTTTATTTACGGAAGTCTTTAGACTTCTCTGAGGCTGCTCCAAAACCATAAAATTAAGCATCGCTAACATTTCCATCAGTAAAGTAGGCGGAGTCAGAGAGATACAAACACATTTCAGCACTGCAAATTGATTAAAAAGGCTCAAATTCAAGGAAGGAACTTTAATTTGGATTAAAATAATAATTTGCAAGTGATCGGGTCCAGAGTGACATCACAGATGAAAGCTAAAGCTGGTGACTTCATCTTTACCAATCACTCCAGTTTGCTTAGATTTGTTCATATTTGGCAAACAACACTGTTTAACACTCACAGCTACTATCAGTTTTTTGTTTTTTTTTTTTTAAAGCGGGTTGGTGATTTTCAATTCAGAAGTCAAAATATTGTCTTGGTTGCCAATAAAAATAATTAATAAAACACGTCTAGCCCAAGGGTTCATATGCAAGCAAGTGAATGGTAATGGGTTATAAAAGGGCACTTCCTTCTACATCTGGTGCTAATTAAAATCTGATCAGAGCAATAATTGAGCAATGCCCAGGCTATCCTTAATTCTTTGTGTCACATTTCCAATTGTTTGACACAAAAGCACTGACCTCAATAAGTGAAAACACTTAAAAAAATCTAAATTATACTATCCTTATGCAGGCCAACAAATGATTTACTGTCGATGTGGGGTTTGGGGTTACAGGAGACACAGAAGTTTCCTGGTGAGGTCTGAGCATCACTTCTGGAACAGGGGAATCCCTGGGACTTTCATTCCTAGGCATTCCTCTATCAAGTCTAAACACAAAACTATTACTTCCCTAACTAAAATGAGGTAATAAACCATTTACTAACTGAGTTGTGTGTATATGTAAGCTAGGCATGCTGCTAAAGCATCGCAGGTTCGTGAAGTCTTTGTAGGCCCCTGTAGCAGAAGGATAATTTGATCCTGCTACAATGTAAACACGAGG
This sequence comes from Cricetulus griseus, assembly GCF_003668045.3. NCBI lineage: Eukaryota > Metazoa > Chordata > Mammalia > Rodentia > Cricetidae > Cricetulus > Cricetulus griseus. Next base: position 451,978,758 of record NC_048595.1, read on the forward strand.
ATTCACAGACTGCTTTTCCTCATCCCACAACACAACCTTAGTTTATCACACACACACACACACACACACACACACATATATGTGTATATATATATATATATATATATATATATATATATATCAAGGAAAAGGATATAGAATTTCCAGCATAAAATACTTGTACTCAGGCTGGAGAGATGGCTCAATGGTTAAGAGCACTGCTCCTCTTCCAGGGGTCCTGAGTTCAATTCCCAGCACCCACATGGTGGCTCACAACCATCTGTAATGGCACTTGATACTCTTCTCTGATGTACATGAAAACAGAGAGTACTCATTTACATAAAAATAAATAAATCTCTAAAAAATACCTGTGCTCTCTGAAATACCTTTTACAAAAAAGCAAAATCTCAAAGCCCATTAGAAACAGTACTGACTTATTTTTTTTTTTTTTTGGATGTGACAACTAAAGAGAAAAATGTCTGCTTTTATCAGTTTTAAAAGCCATTAGAAAAGACAAAATAATATATATCTGTGTCCAAAGTGTTCTGTTTTTAACATACATAAAGTTCTAGTTAAAAGTGGAAAGCAAACATTACCCGTTTGATATAACCGTTTAAAGAAATACACACTAATGCTTGAATTGAAGGGTTTTTTTTTTCCATAAACCAATGTGTTCCTAGAACCATTCAGCCATTTTTCATCTGCTCAACGTTTGCTGCTCCTTTTTAAAATCAAATTCAGTGGCACTTTTTGTAAAAAATACTACATCTTGCTTCATGAATAGATTCATGACAGAGACAAGAAATACTATCAGCTATAGCATATGATAAGAAAATAATAAAAAGTTCCATTTCGTACAAATGTAGCATACAAAACACTTGTAAAAATCCTCTCAGGCACTACAGAAACCAAGGCTAATGGCACATGGCTGGACGGGTCCTGAAAAGGGTAGGTGCTCTATATATCAATTATGTCAACGCCTGAGTCCCTTCCTTAAGTGAGGTGACGGCAACTAAACATCATAGACACCTCAGAAGAGACCACAATGTAGGCAGAGCCATAACAGGGAGAAGAGTGGGAAGCTAAACTGAGACATACAACAGGGGCCAAACTGAAGGCGGCATTGGATGCTACACCTTGGGAACCACCTTGACTTTGTCATAGCAGGAGTCAACCTATTCTCTTTTTTACAGTCCCATTCCCACCCCCTGCCCCGACTTTCATAATGATTTGCTTAAGAGAACAAGGCCTAGTAACTATGGAATAAACTTTCTGAAACTGTGAGCCTAAATAAACAGTACCTCCCTTAAAGGGCATTCTTTAGGTACTCAGCCACAGCTAGGCAAAAAGTAACTAATATAAATGGCCTCATTACTACAGAGCTCTAAGACTGAGAAAATGCATTCCTCTCATAATAAGAGATGCATAAGCTGCAGACAGAATGTACCTTTACATATTATTATTATTATTATTATTATTATTATTATTATTATTGCTTAGTAAACATACTTACAAAATGAAAATTTATTGTTGACTAGTCTTCTGCCCAGAAAATACTCATTTCAGGAGACAGGAAGGGGGGCGACTCCCTTGTAGACTAGGGAACCAGGAGTCGATGATGGCTTGGGCACTTTTCCTCTCTCACTCTGGGTCTTTGTAGCCTACTTTCAGGAAAGCCCTAGAGCTGTCAAGCAAATAAAGGCTGTATCGCTTGATGTGGCCTTGCTGCCTTGGTAGCTGCCAGAGGCTCTGAACAGCACAGGGATTTCCTGTGGGCCTTGTCATGACATCACTTGGGCCTTGTAGCCTGTGGTGGCAGAAAATGAAGCTGATATTTATACAAGGTATTAAAGGAGGGCCATCTCATGCCAGGCTGAAGATGACAAAATGTCAACCACAGTCTTATGGCCGTCTGTGGTCTCCCTCTGTGGCCCCGTTCTGCTTTGGGCTAACATATAATATGGACATTTTTTATGTACATATATGTGCGCGCACACACACACACACACTCACACACACTCACACACTCACACACACACACACACACACACACACACACACACACACACACACACAGGACACTAACAGAAAAATAAATTGAAAAGAGCACCGAGGCAGAGTATATTTCACGCACTAGTGCCAATGTTTCATATCTCATGAACCTCGGGAAAACAATTCGTAGAACTAATTAGTTTACAGTGTTTAAGCAGCTTGTTCTTCGTTTTTAATCTTCTTTATGTAATACTGTGAACAAAGCCATATTATCTTCTGATTTTTTTATACAGTTTAACAAATATAATCTCCCTTTTCTTTCCAGAGATTACTTCATTTAGACATCAAACTATGTTGTTGTTGCCCCCCAACCCCCCGGGGGAGAAAGGATAGAAATAAATTGACATCTATTCGAATAGGCCTCAATGGTCCACCAGATCCACCCAGGCCCTAATCCTCTTTGTTGTCATGGAATCCACCTGGCTTAATTATATTTACAGTTTTTTCAGTTATACCACACAACATGCGGGTCGTTTCCTGAACTGTTCGAATCTTCCTGAATCCTAGCTATAAGTCACACCCTCACTGCTGTCTCCTTTGCAGACTTTGGATAATAATAGGGTACTCTTGCCTGACACACAGCATTAGGCTCTTCGAGAATATAGCACTGATAAATCTCTGCTCAGGTCTAAGAACACAGTTTAAGAGTACCCATGACATAGTCCTACTAAATGGAAATGGATACAGGAATGTTACAAATTAGAAGGCAAGGCAAGGAAGAAAAGAAAACACACTCAGGAGGTTTATATTAAAATATAACTACTCTCCTATAATTATATATACATAATATACATAACGATTTTGCTCTCATATTCTGGATGGACACTTAACCGCTAAATGATCATAATGCTAAGATACATGATTTTGATATAGCAAAAATGTCAAGGTTTATGTTTACTTATTTAACTTATGTACATATGTATGGGATGTGCACATGAGTGCTGGCACTCTGAGGCCAGGGGATTCAGAGCTCTCTGGAGCTGGAGTTAGGTCTTTCTGAGTCACTCAGTGTGTGCTGGGAGCTGACTCAGGTCCTCTGTAAGAACAGGATGTAATCAAAACTGCTTAGTCATCTCGTTAGCACCATATAGTAAAAATTTTAGACAAACTAAAATCCAAGACTCTTTAAGGCTAGAGTTGGAATAACTGTATTCTCCTCGTAGGTGTGATCCACACACAAAACCACTCATGCCACCAAGAATCTGCAGCCATTATCCCCAAGAAACCCGGTCTCAGACATTTACTTGTGTTTGAATCCACACTGTTACAGAGATTTTACAGTCTTGGGAAAACCCAGGACTCAATACAAATTTTCATTTGCTTGCTTGAACACTGTTGGCGGTCCCATGGTAGCGATCTACCTTAAAGTTCACTCTGTCCTTAATTGTCAAGCAGATTCATAGTAACTCCTAATTAGTGCAGAACAGGTTATAACGGCTGAGACTGCTGCACACCCCTAGCATCTCTATCAAGCTGTGGAGCCCTCGCAGCTCACCCAAGGTTAATGGTTGCTAGTCTTCAGAGAATTATGCCATGGTTTCCCACAGGGCAGGAGGACTCCTGGCTCTCCAAACCTTTGCTCCTCAGCTAATGGAATCAGCGGAGAATGCTAACTGTCAGGTTCTGGAAATGAGGCAAAAGAAAGTCTCTACACTGCCTCCAAATCACAAGTGGGATTTGGGGGTGGGGGAGAGATGTAAAGGATCCGTGGCAACAACATTTAGTGTACAGTTACTGACATGAAGGGAGAGCTAGAGTGGCACCATACAGGCTCTTGAGAGAGCTGAGTTTAAGACGTACAATGGCACGATTGATTTCAATAATAGGTGATGATATTTGCCCCTACTCTGAGAGCACTGGGAATGAGATCTCTGGGCATGAGATCTCTGGGCAACCCAGGTTGGCCACACCTTAGCTCAGCCCAATTAATTGAGTTGATGGTGAAGAAAGAAATGAGATAGACCTACTACCTGGGTGTCTTAAGGTTTCTACTGCTGTGAAGAGAGACACTATGACCATGGCAACTCTTATAAAGGGAAACATTTAATTGGGGGAGGGTGGCTTGCATTTTCAGAGGTTTAATCCATTATCATTGTGGTGCCATGTGGTTTCGTGCAGGCAGACATGGTGCTGGAGAAGTAGCCATGTGTCCTACATCTTGGCTTGTAGGCAACAGGAAGTAGTCTGTCTCACTGGGCATGGCTTGAGCATATATGAGACCTCAGAGCCTGCCCCACAGTGACACAGTTCCTCCAACAAAGCCACACCTACTGCAACAAAGCCACACCTCCCATTAGTGCCACACCTCCCATTAGTGCCACAATCTTTGGGGACCATTTTCTTGCAAACTTACCACACCTCTCAGGGCAATGATGTAAGGTACCAGCAAGAGGCTGAGCTGTTGTGACAGTCTCATGACTTTTCTTTTGCATCCTCATTCTGAGAGACCAGGGATGTTTCCAGCAGGAGTACTGAGAGCTCAAGGGAAGTGTGTGCACAAAAGGAAATACATTCATAAAATAAAGATGCCTGGGAGTAAAAAACATAGTGAGAAAAACAAAAGAAAACTGAGGAAACTCCAGGAGAAACCCAGTAAGGTAGAATGGACTGAAGGAAGGAAGGAAGGAAGGAAGGAAGGAAGGAAGGAAGGAAGGAAGGAAGGAAGGAAAACCCAAAGAAAAGTACAGAAAAATTGAAGAGAGAGGTTTAAATTTCTAACCCTGTTTTCTCCCTCCCTTTGATTCAAATTCCTGTTCTACACGGCAGTTCTGTCTGCACTGTATGACCCAATTTTCATCAGCTTCCACTTACAGCAGTCCCAGGGTAGAAATAATGGGGGGCAGGGGGGATAAAGAAAAGAAAAAGTTCCTTCTTAGCTATGAAGAATGCAAAATACGTTAAAATGCAAATTCAGTGTAGAAGAAAGCAAGACAGACTACACACACTCCACCGCGGTGAATTCTCAGGCAGAAGTGGAAGCCAGCTAGTAACCCCCTGAGGTGCGCAAGCATAATGTAAGTGTTTCAAGCTCTCTGGATGACAGACAAACAGGGAGCACCGTTACTACTCAATGAGTCTTTTCCTTTTCTTTCTTTCTTTCTTTCTTTTTTTTTTCAGGGCCAGAAAATGTTTGTGGTAGAATTGGTCCCAGAAAGGAGTAAATTGATCTGTTCGCTTTTTATATTGGACCAGAAGTAATTATGACCATACCTGCCTCCCATGGATTGTGTTTAAAAGCCATAGACACTCACTTACTTTGCTTTAAGACTATAGGGAACTGATTGGACCCAGGGCCCTCATTCACTGGCTTGTACTCATTTTAAAACTCAGGCTTAGTAGGGAAGAAAAAGCCAAAGACATGGAGGAGGAGAAGTAAAGATACAACGATGTTTAGTTGGGGGCAAGTGAACGAGTGCTGTTGCAGATGAAGTTGTCAGTGGGTCTCAAACTCACCTTCCACTCAAATCCATCCTTCGGGGTTTCCCTTTTCAGCTGCATCTTTTGTGCTTATTTCTAACATGGAATAGCAAATGATTTGTTGTTTACTGAATCCTACAAACTGGGCCCTGAAATGGGAAAAGGCATATTTAGATGCCCTTAAAACTTTTAGGTTCACCTTTAAGATGTTCGACAGCAATGTCACGTTCACAGCAAATGTGCATTTTTCCTGAGACTAAGACAAGGCATGAGGGTCTCACAAGCAGAGTAGCATCAAAGGCTTTACAATAAATTATTGCATGATCCCTATCTTAGCTCAAATCAAACTGTGGTCCTCTGATAGATGGGCAATCACAAACAAGGGAAAAATCTTACGATTCCTGAGTATTTTATGGGTAAAAGACCACCAAGGCCAGACTCCCATCATACACACGCAGCCCAGGTCTGCCAAATTCAAGCCAATGTTTTCGAAGCCACTTATTCAGGACATGGCTTTTCCCTGAGTATTAGGGCTGATGAGGGACCATGTGAATCTTTCAGGAATACGGCACCTGCACAAGAAAGAACTAGCTGATAATTCTGAGAAAACGCACAGAGGAACGGTGAAAGGTTGCTTGAGTAATGCAGATGTGTTCTGCAGCTACAAAAGAAAACTTGTGACAGCCTGTAAGATGGGGAGGAAGCCATATCCCCCTTCCTCCCCTTGGCATTCAAGGTTGTTCCACTCCTTTCTGGGGTGGGGTGGCAAGCAGAACAGAAGTGCAAACTCCCTGGTCCAAAGTGATGCCTCAGGATTTTGTTACAGAGACGGTTGTGTCAAGGTGAAAATATTGAAAAATATATTGAAATAGCTTTCAGCACCAGTCCTATGCAGACTGCTGCCTACGATAATACTGCCAAGTCCTGGAAATCCTGGGCCTGTCAGTGACTGTGGTACAACCTAACCTATCCTATCTTGATATGCAGATATCAAGGCAGGGAGGGTCTCAGAGGAACCTAGCTGTACATGGTCTCATTTCAAGGATCCCCGCAGTGTATTCAAACTGACTCTGCTTTCTGCTGGTGGAGAACATCCCAACCTTCCAACTCCTGGAACCAACATGACTCTGCCACATCACTGTTAGCATTCGAAGACTCAGGTCAGTCACACCTTTATTGCAAACAGCAGGCATCCGGGCTCCCCACCACACACACACACACACACACACACACACACACACCCCAAGGTAAAGAGCACACCCCTCAGCCCAGGACTAAGCACCACTCTGACTTTTGCCCTCTAGCTCTCATTCTTGCCCCAGTACCCAGACTGAGTCAGATTCTGCTGTTGCCCACGAATTGCTACCCAGTGCTCCCGATCTACAGTGCTCCCCCACCCTCCTCTCCCGGGTGAACTCCTAATCAACCTCTGGCAGGATTCACTTCCTCTGCGAGGCCTTCATGCCGTCTCTCCTCCCTTGGTGCTTTGCACATCCTATTACGATACACTGTTCCTTAAGAACAGCCTCTTGCCTGCCTTCTCCCACCGGATGGTGAGCAGTTGCTCCAGGCAGGGACTGATTTACTTTTGTTTCCCCCAGAGTGTCTGACAGGCAGTTAGAAATTGCAGAAATAATGAATGAGTAAAAGGGGAGGAAGCATGAAAGATGTGTGGATGGCGGCATTCGGCAGGGGACAGGAGCAGAAGGGGTTTGCTGAATGGTGTAAAACAAAATTTGAAATGGCTAGGGTGGTGTCCGACCATAAAGCCCCAGACCTCTTCATTTGATCCTAGAGGTGACAAGGAACCACTGCAATGCATTGAGCAGGGAAATGATGGAAGTTTTGTTTAGCCTCGTAGCACCTTCTGCCCTGAATGACAGCTACTTTCATGCCAATCTTATTCCCTCTTTGACTGCAGCATTCCTTGAAAACAGGAGTTGTGTCTTAATAATATTTGTATCCCCTTCAGCAATAAGTATGGAGTTTGGATAACAGGTGCTGACAAAGTTTGATGGATTTAATTTTATAAAAACTATTCCCTCCACTGTGAGGCTGGACAGAAGGCTAAGGCGACCATCGCATTGCATGCGACACAATTTGGGGAATGGACCTGACAGGGTGCTGCTTTGAACACCAAAAACAGAAATTCTAATTCTAGAGTCAGCCCCACCTGAAGCTTTCTCAGTCTTACTCCGAATTTTGAGGCTGGGCCCTGGGGGGGAAGTATGTTTAAAACACAAATTCCTGGATGTAGATTTCTTTCCTTCCCTGGAGTAAGTGAATTTATATGAAGGCACAAGGCAGTGTTGAGACAGCCAGGAAATGTATGCAAGATACTAGCAGCTAGGAATACTGGCTGATTACCGACAAATTTTACCCCCACCCCCCATTTTTGGAAAGTTTCCTTGTTGTTTATTAATCGCTCATTTACACACTCTTTTCACATTTATGAACCAGCTACATTATATGAGACACAATTGTTTCTGAAATTTACTCAATAATCTGTTTAAATTCACTTCTGCTTTACATTAACCCTTTTCACTTAATTCCCCCAATCACATATGGTCAAGGAGGTTCGGGGATGATGTCTTTGTCCAGTCTGTTGTTTTTGGTTCCTCAGACACCTTTCTGGTTACTCTAGATCAGCCAGAACGTTTAGAGCCACAGGTGTCAGCATGGAATGTTACAGGCATCTAACTGTTTTATGAATCCCAAGTCAAAAGCAGAACTCCATTCAGAAGTTAGACCTCATGAAAATATGTGCAGAAAAATAAAGTATAAATAGTAAAAACTGACAGACCTTTTGGAGAAGAATGCCCAAATCCTGAACATGAGTTAATCTACCTTTAATCCCCCATGGTAAAATATGTATTTGAAATAAATATATATATAAAATATTAATAATTTGACCACCACCATTATTACTGATAGTTTCAATATGCCATCTAATCTATAGCAAACTCATCTATTAGAGCCGATGAAATTGATATAAAATGGCACATACATAAAGCTCTTTGACTATGAAGACAATACCTGAAGGGGCATAGAGTGTCGTCACAGTGCTGGACTAACTGTCCTGGGCATCAGAGAGTTGCTCTGATGGCACCGCCCCACCCACACAGTCTAACGTCACTGTTTAATCCTTACCCCCGAACATGCCACTTTTTCACATCATTCATTTGTAACAAAAAGAGAAGAAAGAAAAAGAAACACACGCCCACTGAAAGAGTTATGTATTACAGTTCTTTAGACCTCCCTGCAGGACCCAGCTCTCTGCCTAGCTAACCTCTACCCTGATTTCTTGCCTACGGTTTCAACAATAACTGTAGAATACCCAGGAAAGGCCTAATTGGTCCATACATGGCAAACAATGACCTGCCATAATAAGCACTGTCAAGCCCCTCAAATCCTGGGGTTGTCTGTTACTGCTGTAGTGCCTTCCTGTCCTAACAGATGTGTATATAGTAAGGGAGGGCCTAGAAGAAATGGCTTTGAACATGATCTTATATTGAAGACCTCTCTGACCTATTCAAATGAGTCTCAGCCCCACTTTGCTGAGAATATGCCTCATCCAGTAGTGCTGACCAGAACATCCTAAACAGGATTGCTGTCTCCCATTCACTGGGGCATGTAGGGAGACACTATAACCACGCCTACTAAGGGCTGGCTACAGGTGTGCCTGACCAAGCCCGCCAAGGCGTGGTCAAGGTGAGGTCAGAGTGACGCGCCATGGGCTCTTAAGCAACCGCCAGCACATGGAATGATCTCTTCCCCTTCGTCTGCCCCTTCTCTCTGGCCTCCCTGCCTTGCTGCTCCTGGGCATGCTCTGGCTTACGTTTGGCTAGTATTTATCTGAATAAAGGTATCTTGAATCTACAAGCATTCTCCTTCAGAGACAGCCATTAGCCCAGCAGCCTAGTGTGTCTTCTGGACCTAAAGTATACAAGGCAAAGCGCCCCAATTTCAGGGTCCCTCAGATGTGGTTGATAGACAAGATTCCATCCTCCAACGGGAGCTTCCCTGGGCTGTGGGTCAGGTCAGCAACAAATGCTAGAGTCTACTCTTCCTTGACATCCATCTTCAGACAGTAAGTGATAGGGAATGTACTTCTGTGTATGTTTATCTTATTGTTGAATAAAGCACTGTTTGGCCAATGAGGCAGCAAGTTAGGCAGGACTAGGAGTCAAGGAGGATTCTGGGAAATGTAGTAAAAAGAAGTCTTGTAATCCAGGCAGGGAGTGACATAGCAGGCAGACTCACATATAAGCAAGGGGAAGAAGGAAGTCATCCTTTTTCTCTTGCTCTTATTCATGGTCTCTGCTCTGGAGTCACCATGTGATCCGCCAGCAAGAGAGGGTGCCAGCGGAAGGTGTCCTCAATAAGATAAGTCTTATAAAATATATAGATTTATGATAATTAAGACTGAGCTAGTAGATGAGAAATCTTAGTCATTGGCCAAGCAGCATTTGTACCAAATGTAAGTCTCTGTGTGTTACTTGGTACCTTACCGTGGCAGCGGGCAGAATTTGTGCAGCCTGGTAGAAAGCACCGACGTGGAAGCAGGGCTCTGGAGTAAGGACTTACTGTTACAACTAAGTGTGCTTTAGGTAACTTTATGTGCATGAAGTCCTCTCTCCATAGATTGAAAGATAGTGGCCACCAGTGCCCACCAAACGTATTGTTTTTGAGTTAAACAGTACTCATCTCCATCAACTGTAGGACACTGAGCATTTCAGCTAGAGCCAAACATTTCTTGAACTTCCTCCACCCTGCAGCACTTAGATGTGCTCCTGCCAGGGAACAGCTGCAATGCTCACCTCGTCTTCCAGGAAAGAAAGTTGTAACCACCTCTGTTGCAAAGTCCATTAGACTCGGGGTTCCCTTTAGAGGCCAAGGCAGGGGACTAACCACTGACCTGTATCTGTCACTATACTGCTGAAGAATGCTGATGTGGGCTTTAAAACAAATCTGTGTGTGTAGTCACCACAAAAGCATATCAGCAGAGTTCTCTCTCTCTCTCTCTCTCTCTCTCTCTCTCTCTCTCTCTCTCTCTCTCTCTCTCTCTCTCTCTCTCCCCATCCAGTTGGGAAAGAGTTGCTGTACTGAGGCTGGATACACAAACCCTACCCCAGGTTATCTTGACCATCCTGACATACGAGGTACCTTGCAGGGATGTTACTCATCCCACATCTGAAAAGAAGGCGAGATGTCATGAGCTCTTTGACCGGATGATTTGGAAACAGAGTTTCCAGCTCTACAGTCACCTACAGCTTAGCAGCATATTTTACACTTATTCATTTAAGCCAATCTTGATACAAAATGAGCTATGAATTAGAGAGCATGTGTGTTGTCAGGTATCAACTATAAAATATTCAGGGACTTTTGGCTTTGTCATCACTGGTGACAGGAGACATGTTGGCTTTTCCATGGTCTACCCAAATGGTCTGTAGGGCAATGGTTAGGGAACAAGCCTGCACCCCTGGGAAATGGAAAACAATGGCATGGTTTGTGCCTCAAATAGCAGGACTCTTCTCAGTTCCAACATTTTCTAATGGAAACACCTTCCGTTTCTAGTATGTTCTTTCTTTGTGACTATTTAAGGGAAGGTTGGCATTTTTATGCCTTTCTAAGTAAAATCAAAAGTCTGTAAAAGTGGAAGGGAATAATTGGAAAGAATGCTTCTCATTGTAAAGTCTTTTATAGACTGAGTTTTGAAAGAATGTTCAAAATTACATCTATTTATTTATGTGTTTATGTGCTCACGTACACTTCGCCAGTGTTTCCTCCAAGGCTACAGCTTGCCTCTGCTGCTTCTGGGCAAGTTACATTGTCACCTGCCGCCATTCGTATTCGTACCCCTTAAAAGTGTCCACCAGGCACAGATCACTGCTCTCTTGCCTCTCTTCTTCCTCTTGTCTCTTCCGTGTTTTGTTTCTCTCTGCCTGCCTGCCTCTCTTTCACTCCCCCCTTCCCAATGAACCTCTTGCACTAACTCTGTTGGGTGTAGCGTGTTTACTTTTTGGCATGCCTTGGCAGTGCCCACCAAAAGGTACCCACTTTACCTTTTTTTTTCCTTTTAATCCTTTCAGCCAGCACATATGTGGAGGTCAGAGGAAAACTTCCAGAAGTCTCTGTCCACCATGTGGGTGCCAAAGATCAAGCTCAGGTCATCAGGTTTGGCAGCAAGCGCCTTTGCCCACTGAGCCATCTCACTGGCCCATAACTTGAGTTTTGTACCCATGTACATGCAACACACACACACACACACACACACACACACACACACACACACACACACACACACACACACACGATACATGTCTTAAAGAATCCATGAAAGAAAGAGAGGGGGAAAAAAAACCAATATTATGGCTGATTCTCTAGAACACTTCAAAGACTGTATCTAAAATACTTGACAGCAGAGTCGCGTGCCATCCTTCTGTTGTGATTACTATTCAGAGAGAAAGATCCTTACCCGTCAACACAAGAGTTAGAGACTTGTAAAAACTAATGTGTTTCCTAAGGTATTCCTGAGGAATATTCAGCACTTCAAGTAAATACATATTATCTCATTTATCTATTGTGACCATCTTACTCTCTTCAGTGGGACTCAAGAAGCCTCTGGAAGCTCTGGAATGCCTTTTATTGCATCATTTGCAGAAAGACAGCACTTTATGATACTCTCAGAACAAAATAAGACTGAGGTATGTAGGCCCTCAATTTCACCCTCAAAGAAATTACCCTACAGGTGTATTCTTGTGATATGCACATATCATAAGATACATGTTTTGAAGGGGAGAGAAAAAAAAGTAAAAAAAAAATAAAGTGCCAGTTCTGAAGCCACCGACTGGGGAGAGAAGTAAATATATCCTATTGTTACTTAATGTCCCCCTGCAATAATTACTTTTATTTGTTCATTTTTCTAGAGCCCACACAATAGTTTTGTCTTTATCTTTTACAACCAAATACTTTTCAGTAAACAAGAGATAAAAGAGCAATAAAACCTTTGTTCCCCTTCCCATCAACCAAGCAACCCTAAGGCCCATTTTATCTCTAGAGCTGTTATCTGAAGTGAATTACTGATAAGAAAAATTAAAGCCCTAGACTGAATCAGTGAGGTAATTGCAGGGTGTTGCGCATGCCCTGTCTCTATTTGTAGACTGGATCAAGGAGTCATTGCATTCTTACCAAGTAGCTTATTTAGGCAAAGAAAGCTGCCTAACCGGTTTAGAAGCCTAAATAACTTTTCCAAGGAGGGAAAAAAAAAAGTAAATAGCAACACTTGGAAAACCAAAGGATAGGCACATTATACATTACACTAAATGGCAGGAGACTATTAGCCTCCACCTTCCAGGCGCCTCCTGCATAGACAGACTAGCTCCAGTGAGCACCTTTAGGATGCTTTCCAGCCGTGGCTCCTTACCCTGTCCTCAACCTCAGCTGTCACTGGTAATGCTCATTCTCCAAGTACCATTCTGGGCACTTCACATGTTTTGAATCCCTCAATATTGAAACAGCCCCCTGTGCTTCACAATTTCACACACTCCACAGACAATGATGGATACAAAACACACCGTGGGTTACACAGGCCTGCATTGCTAGTTTGGGCACTGCCAGGTAGTGTGACTCAAGAATCTACTTTAAAAAAAATTATCTATTTTATATTATGTGCATTGATATTTTTTGCCTGCATGTATGTCTGTGTGAGGCCATACAGTCTCCAGGAACTGGAGTTACAAACAGTAGTGAGCTGCCATATGGGTGCTGGGTATTGAACCCGGGTCCTCTGGAAGGGCAGCCAATGCTCTTAACCCCTGAGCCATCTCCCCAGTCCCAAGAATCTACTTTCTGAAACAGTTTTCCATGAGCATGTATCAATAATCACTTTGTTCACCTCAGTAACAGGATTTCCCTATGCTACTAATGTAGGTAGCAATCAGCCATGAGTTCTTATTCTATTAACAGTAGTCATTTTTAATAAACCATACATCACCTCCCCCAAACATGGGCCATCTTGTGCCCAGTACTTGAAACTGCTTGGCTTTTGCTTTCCCCTAAAAGGATTAAAAACACATTTCCGGTCACCTCCAATGTCAGCCTCTTCTAATATCCATAGCTCTTGCAATCAAATGGCTTTACGAGATCTGGTATTGGCTGCATCGTTGTGCCAAGTTAACCCAGAGTGAATACCAGGAGCACCTGGCAGGGAGCAGGTGGCTTGTGTCAAAGAGAAGCGCCTTGGCCAGTGCCAGGGTGAAGCATGACCAGGTACGAGTTTTCAACCTCCCCCTCTAAACCCAGCCCAGGACTCCCTACTCCCTGCCCTGCCCCCAAAGGCCAACAAGAAGCAGCTCTACACACTTGATTTTTGTCACAGATAAGAGCAGAGGGTTTGGGTCACTCTGAGAGGTCATGGTGTAGTGACTCCATTTTAGGCTCCTTGTGTGTCAATACAGGGTGGTGTGGGGCTCCTGGAGGAATACAAAGCACCTAATTACAACCTATCTGAATGCCGGGGAACCTCTACTTCTTTCTTCCCTGCTACTCCACAAAACCAGATCTGCCACCAAAGAAATGAAAGGCTCTCTTCTAGGAAAAGGGTGCCAACTCTTGCTCAAGATAACAGCTAATATTGTCCCGGGCTTGGTCTGCATCTCCATGGACCCGAAACTGTAGCACCCACAAGCACTGGACATCAAGGAGGGAGAAATGAGCTGAAGGAGGAATCTCGCCAGCAGACCCACCACAAACGGCCAGCGGGCAGAGCCGCCAGTTCTCCTCAAGCAGGGCATGACCCTTCTTGCTGAGAGATAAAGTAGTTTTTTGGCCAGTGCAAAGTAAACACTGCATGTGATCGGCTTCCTGGAGCAGGTCATTTCCCATTCGGCTGGGGAAATACTCCTGTGAGTGTCTTTGGCACTGCTCACCGATCTCCTACTGACCAGCTCTCCCAATGACCCAACATATAGACCCATGGTTGCAGCTCCCAAAGCTGCTTTATTTGGGCACAGAAACAGGTCAGTGCTGCTCGGTGGACAGTGGCATATAGTCTCGAAGGCTGTCCCAGGCAAAGTATCAGTGTGAGCAGTGACTACTACCTCTAGTAGTCACATCCTTTTATGGCAGAAATGTTGGTACTCACGAGGGCAAAGAAAACCACCCACACTCTCCTGACTCATTTACAGGACAAGTTCACATTGAGCAGAGAGCAGGAAGTCAGGAGAGGGCTGGGGGCAGAGTCTCCAACAGGGCAGGCATTTCATGTGAGGATGCCTGTGTAAAATCCCTCCTTTTGCTAAGCATGTTAGAATGTAACAAGACCCTCACATATTATTAGAGAAAATAACAGTCTGAAAATGATACTTTGCCCAGACAGAAAGGATTTAAAAGGCTCCCTGAACCGTAGAGGCTTTGAAATGCAATGGAATCTGAATAAATGGGAATTTAGGCAGGGAGCAGAGGCACAAAAAATGCATGTGATTGGTGTCTCATGGGTCACCCAAGGAAACATCAGGAGATGCTGGGAACCTCTGCCACTGAATGGCCTTGGCAGGACCCATTATGTCAGGGGGGAGACACAGCACAATATGAAAATGCCTTTAATGACACTAAATTATAGGACTTTCCCTGCTCCCTCCTGGTGTCTCTCTCCTCAATTTGTCATTATGCTTTTTATTTGCTTATTATTGTTGTTCTAAAGAAACTCAAACTGATTTCATGATTACATAACCCTTACCATTCATCTTCATATGGCCCCAAAACAATTAAATGCAAAGATGAGGGCATTGACTAGTACGTGAAATCACCAAAATGATACTTCCTGGTTTGTATGTGGGCATTCATCTCATTGTCACTGGGGCAGAGGAAACAACCTGACTGAATAAGACTAACCTGACTGAAATTAACTCACCTTACAAGTTTTAGGTCCTGACCCACACATACCCTACCAATAGTCTACAGAAACGGTAGCTGCCATCACACGCTAATTTTATGCTTGCTGGGAGTCTGCATTCTTATACCTCATCGTCTTCGGTCGAGGTGCATTGATGAGGCAGCTCAACGGTGATAAGCAAATGCTGTCACAGTGGGTGACATTGCACTGGATTTATATCACCACTGCTCCAGTGTCACTTCACCTAGGCACTCCCAACAGTGACAGGAGAGTCTGGGGACACTGCACAGGTGTCTGAGCCATACAGGCAGCTCTGTGCTTCAGACATCCTGCCACTGCAGCAGAAGGACCGGCCTACTTCCAAATAACATAGCAAAGGCTTTCGAAGGCAGTAAAGTGGGTTGTAGTAAATCAGCTGAAGGCAGACTACATGTAATTACCTTGCAAATTACCTGTTCATAGAGTTTCCAGGGTTATGTGGTCCATAATTATATGATGTCCTCACTTAATACTAGTGTGGCCTAGCTGGTGACCCAGGATACAATCCAGATACACAGATACATCAACTAAGGAAGTGGTAAGGGCCTCCTTTCCATAGGAAACACAGACACCTGCTTTGTTTTTAATGTGTCAAAACTAAACACCAAGCACAAGAGTTTGTCATTCTAATTAAAAATATCTACACACACACACACACACACACACACACACACACACCACACACACACACACTTAAATTGCCTTCAGAAGAAAACAATAAAGTTACCTCTCCTAACTGGCTGGAATAAACTTTTATCCCTTTTGGTCTCAAGTAACAGTGGGTCACATTCAACTAGTTTGAATTAAGGAGCCTGCTTCATCAGCCAACAGCTGGAACCCAGCAACTGTTGTTAATCTACCTTAATTGCTTATTATTCTATGAGTTCTTGTTTGTGCTTCTGTTCCTCAAAGCTATTTCCCCCAAATACACACTACCAAGAACGGTGCTGCAAGCTGTGGCTGAAGAATTCTTGAATTTCAACCTTTGAGTTTTGTTTTGTTATGAAACAAAAAAACACACTAACACTGGATTGGGAAAAGACAGCCAGTGTTCCTGAGGAGGCCGTGAATAGGATACAGGTGCACAGGATGCAGGCATTAGCCACTGTCTAAGTAAGAGCAAGGCTTCCTCTGATGTTTCTTTCAATTAGAGCCTCAGTTCGTACGGTGCCATTTTCCCTAAACAATTCTCGCCCTCTTTGCTTTAGGGAGGGATTTTCACTCCACCACTTTATTGCACCAGTGAATAAATGAGAGCTCAGGGTTCCAGGGAGGAAAAAA
The DNA here is from genome assembly GCF_003668045.3 of Cricetulus griseus. Lineage (NCBI taxonomy): Eukaryota > Metazoa > Chordata > Mammalia > Rodentia > Cricetidae > Cricetulus > Cricetulus griseus. The sequence continues at coordinate 451,995,421 of NC_048595.1, forward strand.
AATTACCAATATAAATGCATCAGGTGCAAATTACAAAGGTAAATAGGTCCACGGAGACAGTAAGCTGGCAACACCAACCTGAATATCTGAGCAGGGCCACTGAGGGAATGCTCCCAGGTCATGGTCATAGTTTAGACCACATAATTTACCCTGCAGCCTCCAGAAGGAATTTACAGTGCTAGCCAGTTGTTAGTGAGGCATCTTAGGCCCCATGATAGCTTCCCCCCTTCCCCTCTTTAATTATCTCAGATGTCACACTTGGGCATTGTCTCTCAAAGCTACTCCTTCATCCTCGGAGACCCAATTCAGAATAATCTCCATCTATAGGTTGATCACTAGTAATTATTTGTTTTCTGGGACTGTGCTTATGATCTGAAAGAAAGCAAAATTCACACAAATACATCGACAATGACTGTGATTAATAGGGCATGAAGGTTGCTTTGTAATCTTCCCTACAATTTAAGTTTTATCGTCTGAACCATGTTTGCAGTTTTGTATCCTTCCCCACAGCTCTTCATGGGAAAGTCCTTCTTGTCCTCTAGTGATTTCCCTCATGGAAGTCAAACCCCCTTGCATGGTTCAGACATCTATCTTTCCCACAATGCTGTTTCACACTATTTAGTAACTTGGGATGAGAGGGCAGGAGTCTTCCTGTTGACACTAGCCTGCTCCCATCTGCCATTTCACTCAAATGTGAGCCCTCCGAGCACTTTCCCTTTTGTATCTCTACTTGAATGTACACTTGTTAGCCTTATTTATTTCCTTATTTGTGCTATTGAAGTGTTGTTGAAAAATTAGACTCTTTCACCCTGACTCAAGAAGGAGACACTTCAGGCAAGGGCAGGTTTCAGGCAAGGGCACAGAGGCTCAACTATTACAAAAAGGCATTTGCTTTGCCCTAAATCATGTTTACTCTGTTTCTTCAAATATCAAGGTGCTGGAAACCATTCCTTGAATCAAGGGGGGGGGGGGCGGCACAGGATATCCTGTGAATCCTGTCATTGCCCCAGCAAAGAACATCTATCCTGGAGCCTATGGGCAGGGGCTTGTGAAATCAGTGGAACTCACAGCCCAAAGCAGCTCATGCCCAGCTGTTGCTATTTCTGCATCCATGCCCTCATCTTCTGTTTGGAGGGAGAACCTAGCAGACCAGGCAAGGAGGCCCTGAATGCACACCCTAAACTAACATGAAGACAACTTCCGTAACTGCTCCATCTCATGATATCTTCTACAGGATAAAACCCTTCTTAAAACTCTTTTATATAGGCTTTGCATAGGCTAACCTAAATGGTGAGGTAACTCAACTCTCTGACTTCTGAAATGCCTTTTGTAAAGTAGTCTACTTTCCTTTCAGGGTACTTCTAACCATCTGTACAATATTAAGCACAGAATCAATAAAATACAGCTTTTATTTGTACATTAAGCTTCTTATTCTATTTGTGTTATAATTGCTATGTGGTTAGGTGGTGATCTGCAATTT